>NW_026292190.1:0-23367 GCF_023091745.1 Budorcas taxicolor | reverse complement strand
AGAGTTTGTTGAATCTGGTTTCATATTGCACCACTGACAAGCTTCATTGTCTCACAGTGAGGAACTCTTCTTTCTTCTCTCTCAAGCCACCTCCGACACATAGTTGCCTTTGAAAGACCTCACAAAGTTAGCCCATGTTATTGGGGTGCTATTTCGCTCCCAACGAACCTTCTCAATTCTCCACCATTCCTCTGCATCCTTCTCCAACAAGAAAGTTGCAAAGGCCACATTCTTCTCATCATTGTAATCCATGGCCACATAAATCTTCTCCACCTTGGCAAGTCATGCCTCCGGCTTCTCACTATCAGGCTCACCCAAGAACTTAGAAGGTCCATACCCTAGGAAGCCCTTCAATGTATCATCTCTATCACCTCGGTGATTGTTGTTGTCGTTGCCACCATCGTTGTTGTTATTGTTATTATTGTTAGTTGCGGCTGTTGATACTGTGGCTGTTGCTCCTGTAGCTGTTGCGGTTGCTGTTTGCTGTTCCATAGCTCTGCTCATGTGGTCTATCGCGTTTGCCATCATATTGAACATGGCTATTCCAGGGTTGACTGGGTCAATATTCCCTGCTCCTGTGCTCCGGCATTTGTGCGGGTATTACGACCTGCCATCTATAAATATAGCACATGGACCATTGATGGTTATATAATACGCATGCCTTATGATATGAGATTAATGTAAATACATGTGTTAACAATACTCCTACACCTAGGTTACACATAGACAAGAAGCACATATATCACGTAAGCACATAAGTTCACCTAAGCACATAAGTTCCTAAAAGTGCTCCGACATATTCTCATCTCAAGTTTCCTACCCACTAACCAGGGGTTCTAAATCTAGCTTATGCCTAGTTAAATAGCGAAGCTCTGATACCACCTAAAGGTGTCACGCCCCGACCCCAAACTCGTTACCAAGACAAGGCTGGAATATGACGTGGACTAGATAGATAACCTTGTACAATCCTCCATTCACGACCTAAACAATTATAATATCCACAAGTAACTTCAAGAAGGGTGCCCAAATCTGTCGGCACTTCAACATTCATTAACCTGCTCGTTCATATGTACAAGGCCTACATTCAACCTTCAGGCACGCCATAAACATCAATGCCTTCTAGGCCTCAAAGAATAGACTCGCAATAAGGTTACAACCCAACAATAGAAGTTAGTTACATGACCAAATCCAAAAGAATATTACAGTACTTGAAGTTGTTCAATATTAATATAGTTAACATCAAAATAGCATTAACAACAAGCATGATCAGAGCAATCAGAAGTCCGACTCATCACACAAGTATGTCTCGCCTTCAGCTTGAGTCCCTAGCTCAGGCTCAGTCTCACCTAAAAAATTGTCATAGAAAGGGATGAGCTACACTTAGCTCAGTGAGGGTTAATGGTCACGGTAGGTTTTCGCAAACATTTCTAATATTTAGGAATCCTTTTTGAAAATATGCTATGCACGAGATGCAAATAAATATAGGAATTAATAAACAAATAGTATCATATATCTCTACCCTCCGAGGTCCTCAAGGGCCCAAGCGAAGGTAGGTTACCATATATCAAAGGATACGATAACTTGAACAGTTGTTGGAGATGGCCAGTCTCGAATAAGCTTCCACGATAAACCCAATACACCAACCGATAAGGGTACTCTGGAGGCAACCCAATCACAGTGGCTGAGTTCATCCTGGCAGGCCCAACGCTGCCCAGGCAGCCCATAACTTCCACCATGGTGTTTAATGACTTAATTATACCAACCATCTCTCCAAGGAAACACACCAAGCGAGAGAGGAGTTCAATCATAGCAAACAAGCTCGGAGGCAACAAAGTAGATTACCACTGGTTAGTAACAGTAATTAATGACATATTAGTGTAATCATGTTCCAAATAGAGTTCATATGATGCGTAAACATGCAAGTAGAGGTCAACGGGATAGGTTGCCCCCAATGTAGGAACATAACATGCATTAAACTCAACGTCTTCGCACTAGTCCCAACTTAAACAGTTATTTTAACTATATCTATAATCTCTAATTAATCTAATTTTGGTTTAGAATCGAAGCTTATCAAAAATAGATAGTTCTAGAATCAAACAGAACTTAATTCGGAGTTGAAACGAATGAGATATGGCCTCCGGAAAATCACTGCACAAGCTGTCAAACATCCGGGCGTTGCAGCCTTAATCCGGTCGACTGGAAGAAGCAGGTAACGCCCGGATGGGAGTTTTCTGCCCGGCATTGAGGCTTCTATCCGGGCGACAGGATAGAGGCGGTAACGCCCGGATAGCTGACAAGAAACACCCAAATTTCCACCCAAATTACCTAAAAAACAACTAATCTTTCTACCAACACACAAACAAGTTCAATGAGGCTATTAGGTATCATATAAGGGTTCTAACTCAACCAAAACTACTCTACATTAAAATCAACAACACCTAATAATTCATGTTCAAGCTCCACACCATTAACACCCTCAACAACTCAATACAACTCTTAACAAGTTCAAGTATACATATATAACCACATGTAAGCACCCAATCAAGCTCTAAACACAAGTATAATCACAGACCATGCTTAATGTATCTTGAAAAGTATTTGAAAAACAACCCTCACCTCAATCACAAGTTTGATAAGCAAGGGAGACAAAGGAACACTTGAAATTGCTCAAGAAGACAAGAGTGTGATAGAAATTGGCTTGATCAAACTTCTTTTCTTCCTTCTTCTTCTTCTTTCTTCTTCTTTCTTCTTCTTTCTTTTTCCTTCTTCTTTCTTTCTCCTTCCTCCCTTTGGTTGAGTAAGAGTGTGTGTGTGTGTGAGTGTGTGTACAAAGATTTGTGTGTGTTTGAGTATGTGGTGTGTGTTTTGAGTGGGAATGTATAGTAGAAATTAGGTGCTCAAATATCCAATTGGCCAAATTACCACCTTGCCCTCCAACTAAGTCATATTTATTAGTTTGCCCTTTTGATTCAATTGTAACTAATTAGTTACTAATTTTGACTTGCTAGAATATATTTAATATCTATGACACGTAAAATTCATAAATGCATGAAAATGAACATTTTGGCACGTAAAACGATAAATATGCATGATAAATAATATTAATGCACATAATTGATGCCAATGCATATGAAATAATTTGAATGCATTATAATTACTATAATTATATATATAAACTCTCATGTCGGGTTTTACACATACTCCCTAAAAGAGAAAAAGGGTTAATCTAAAAGACTCTAAGTGGGATGACCAATTTCCTATGATATAACACATTTCTCAAACCTTTGTGGCTATTATGTTGAAATATAAATACCAAAGGTCAACAACTCCTTTATTGTCTATTTCTCTAAATAGGCTATGGTCAATTTTAGTCCCTAAATCACTTTGGTCTCAAACCTTTGTGTCTATGTTGAATAAGTGATCTAGTTAGATTATACCCGCTATCGCTTAGTTATCTGGCAAATTGAATCAATAGCTTCAAACCTTTGTGGCTATGTTGGCCGTTAGATTTTGGAAGATAACCACATCTCTATGTTTCATTCTAGCGACTTTTAATAAACTTAATTGTGAAACAATTCCTGAAACCTTTGTGGCTATGTTAGAATGTACTCAATTCAAGTTCTATTAAAACCTAGGATGGCGGAGGACTACGATAAAACTCTTTTTTCCATTTGTTTCAATCTAATATTAATTTGCACATCAGGAGTTCTTAAATTTGATCTCGATCTCATCATATAAATATGCATTCAACATATTATTAGCTAAACAATCACAATTATAGCATTTAATAGTATATGAATGCAAAGATGCACAAATTGTGGATCATGGGCTTGGGTTTGGGCCTAAAAATAAAACTACCCTAATAAAGACTCTCAACTCCTTTGAAATCTTCATTGGGCCTCCAACTTCTTGGAATCTCCTTTGGGCCTTCTTGCAAAAGACTTTCTTGAAGAATTACATAATTGTCCCTCACTACAATATTCTCTTAAAAGACAAAAATAATAAATATGAGACTTATGTCTCAATCTACAACCCAATAAATTGGCCCTAAAACCCAAATCCATGATCAAATTCACCATTTCAAAATGCAAATACTTATGTATGATCATTCATATCAAACATATAACAATCATCACATAATAATCTAACAATCAAGTTTAATTAACTCATCAATATGAATAATCAAACTTCATTCATATAAATTGCATATTCATAAAACACCTTTTATTAATGCAAGTTTTGTTGGCCCAAATACTAATAACACTTTATAATATGACATGCACGCTCAAGTTCCAAAGATAGTAAAGTACTAGCCCATGGCCCAATATACACAATGTGGCCCAATAGGCTAATTCAAACATTAAAACATGCAATTTGAGCCCAAGCCCAAATTAATATGTCTTATTGGCCCAAGCACATTAATGTAAGCCCAATAGCCCACTATTAAACATTATATCATCATATAATCCAATTTAACTTCTTCTCAAAATTTAGAAACATCTAACAAAACACATTAGAACATTTCCAAATTCAAGACAAAATCTAAATGAGTTAACATTTGTGTAAAATCAAATCTGCTATTTTAACACATGTAGACTAGTCGTAATTTGATCATTAAACATTTCAATAATCAAATAGTCCTATTTCTCAAAACACATATATGTCAACATCATAACATGTTTAAAACTCTCTTTTAAACTTTTCATGTTAACAAAAATGTCATCAATACTCATATTGACCAAAAAGTTGAGGACTACTTAGCAACTATCTACATTATCTTATTTCTAACATGAAGCAAGATTTTCTAATCTACTTCTTTGTAGATTCAGCCCAAGCATATAAAAAAATGCAAGACTTGTCTTTTCAATATTTTAACTTCACATATAGATAAAAGGAACTTTTCAAAACACCTTCTAGCTTTTTCATCTTTTAGAAGATTCTTCAAAAGATAATGTAAGCATGTAAAGATCAAATCAACAATTTCTCTTTACGTATAAACATATCTAACTAGAAGATCTAGCATTCTAAACATGCATGTGAAAAATGGCCAATCTAGAAGCATAGATCTAAGCATGCATGTCCAACACATCATATATAAACTCAATATATATACATGTAAGTCAAGATCTCATCTAGATCTACACATGCAAGCAAAGAAATTTCACAAACTCTAAAAAACACATATACCCTTTCGGCCATTTATATATATATATTCAAAATTTTCATATTCATCAAAACCACGCTCTGATACCACTTGAAGGATACATGATACTACTTATCATATTCCTAAGACCGATGAAGATCTAGATGGACTATTAGCCTTGGTCGAACCATACATGGTGCATTTCAAAAATTTACAAGCTTTCTAGCAAGAATCAACATGTAGTCTTCAAATCATGTCTATAAAACCAAGATATATATATACATATAATATATGTGTATATGCTATAAAATAGAAGAAGTACAAGTTATACCTCTTGTAGCTTTCAAAGATGGATGCAAACTTGATGATGTAGTCCTTGGCTCCTCCTTACTTGAAGGCATTAATAGGTTCACCAAGTATCCAAGGATCACCCAAGTGTTTGAAGACTTAATGTGATAGTATGTCTTCTAACAAACAAGCTTAGTATGTATGTAGCCAAGCTCAAAGTAAAAGCTCTTATCCTTTCCTTTAATGGCCGAAAATACCAATCAAAGAAGACAAACTTTTTTCTCTTGTTTTCTTAGAATTGGCCGTGTGTATGTGTGTTGAAGGAGAGAGAGAGATTATCTTCAATATTATCACTATAATATATCTATTATCTAATCTAAAACACCTAATCAAAAAGAGATAAGTTGAGTGTTAGATTAGATAATCAACTTGCATGTCATTGGATCATCATCATTACAATCCAATGCATGAAAAATAATCTTCTCTTTCCTATCTTAGTGGCCGAAAATGAGAGAGTAAGAGAGAGAGTGTTGTCATCCATTTAATTAATATAATCTCTATTTTATTATCAAATGACATGTAAAGATAACCAATTAAAAAGGCTTATTTCGAATAAAAGACAAAGTTACCCCTTTTGCATGTCATTAGATTGCAATCATTTGAATATAATGGCAAAACCACCATCTTCTCTCTCTTCCTCATGTTGGCCGAAAATAGGTGGGTTTAGGAGAGAGAATTTATTTTGCAAATATATATATATAATATAATATCTATTCACATAATAATATTATATATATAGGTAGCGAACCAAAATAGCTTCTTTAGTTGCAAGAAGAAAGAGAAACCATGCATGACCTTGAATTGTAATCATTATAATCCAAAAGCTACTTTTCAACTTTCTTTTTCTTTCTCTTGACACTTGGCAAAAAGCAACTATCATCAAAAGCTAATGGCCTAGATTCTTTTGTTTTTATTCAAGACTAAATCTAAACCATCCAATTCAAAATTAAAAGACTAGGATTGATGACATGGACAATCCTACATATTCCATTTGCCACATGTCAATGTCCAATCAAATAATTTGCTTTTTCAATATGATGACTAGGATTGATGACGTGACATTTCACAAATTACATCATCAATACACATATATATTTATAAGTAAACACCTATATATATATATATATATATATATATATATATATATATATATATATATTATTTTGCTCATTTTAATCTCTATTATAATAAATATACTGAAGCAACTTTTCAATATTTGTAGTTTGGCCCCAAAAGTTTTGATAATTACAATTTTACCCTAAAACTTTTCAAAATTATACTTTTAGCCCGAACATTACTATAGATGACTCTTAACACCTTAAAGCGACCAACCACATTATACAAGCTCCCGGTGAACTTATTCATGATACTTATAAATGGTGTAACTTTCTAGATTCATAATCGCATACCGATGAGGGACCGATAAACCTCCTTAACTATTTCAGAAATGTCTCCGTCATTTTCCAAAATACCCTCATGCTCTTGGGAAACGAACTAACAATAAACGTGCCATGAGAATGTACCCGATAATGAAGACACAGTCTATCTATGAATCCATTTATTGTCGAGAATTACCGTGCAATCCAATCCTTCTATTAAAATGTCCCGATCGGGAAAAGGACTATGAAAAGGTTAAGTCCACATCCGATACTGTGAATAGATCTGAAACGGTGAAACGAGAGATGAATACAATGGAAAACCCCTTTTCCATCAATTCATACTTCCCTTGGCCAAGGACTTCCTCGTTTATCTATCGACTTCAGACATCACAGGACATTCTACTCACACCGGAGGTTTAACAAATCCTATCTTGACAATTACCTATCAGTCTATATCAAAAGACTAAAATGCGAAAGGCCGTAACAAACCTTTACAAAAGGCAGGTATTGTCCAGAAGTAATGTTTAGCCCCTGATATAACCGACAACCGTAATTTCTCAAGTCTGAGGATTAATTTGTACAATTCTCAACTAAACAGTAAACTATGAACTGGGATCATGTAGTTCACTATTTATTATCACAATAAATAATTCTTAACACTGACAATCATTCATATGTTAATTAGTCCACATCTCATGTCGTTCTAACACTTTGCATGTCATCCTTTATCATTAACATCATTATGCTAATCAAAGGTAATTATATATAATAACCCATACTCGATTATTCTAGTCCTGGTCAAACAATCTGAAGGGTTATGACTCAGTTCCTAATATTTATCATGTCGAAGTAGAACAACGTAGCATTCTAAATTCTTTTAGAATGTTCTCACTTCTCCGATAAACATTAGGGACACATTGATATCAAAGCGGAGAATACGAATATCCGAAATCATTGTATATAAAACACATATATTCTTGTTAAAACCCTAATTAAGTCATCTAATCATTAGCATTAGGGCACATCCCCAACAAACAATACATAAGCTCATATCATTTCAACATAGCATCACATTCATCACAAGATATTCTTATGCACAACATTAATACTCTCCCTAAGATCATGCATAAGTAAGATTTCATTCAAACATGTAGTCTCCCCCTTACTATTTGAATACCTCAATCATATAAACATCATAACTTTGAACATTGAATTGGAGTTCAAGTCATAGTATACAAAATGATTTACATTTCTCCCATTTTAAGAAAGGATACCACTGTTATATCTCCCCTTTTGGTATTCTACCAACGTATATAGCAAATTTTAGCACTATAAGAAATGAATAGTATTCAAGGTATTCTTCAAAAATTTTAATTCTTTTATAATTTTCTCATATTCCTCATTAGGCATGATATTCAATTTTTCAATTTGTTTGACATTTCATCCATGTTGATATCATGCATATTTCTCATTTCTAATCATCATGAACAAGTAATAAGCACACTAAGAAGCAAGTAGTAGGAATACTAAAAAAGATATGATGAAAACCAATTCATTGAGGAATACAAGTTTTACTTCAAGAGAATAATCAAAATCATGAAGAATAATCTAGAGATAGTAATGGTGTGTATGTTCAACAATATTTTTCTACTCAAAATACACATCTCTATATAAGTACATGTCATATTTTCATATAATCAAGACTTTCATATAGACTATTCTTCTCAATAGATTCATCTCAAGCATGTATTTATCATTCTCACATAAGTATACAACACATGCTAGAACCAAATATCCAATGTATTATAATGATTATACCTAAAAGTCCATATGCATTGTAAGAAGAGATAAAGTCAAATAATTCAAGTATGCAATCCATCTAAGAACCATGATAACCATTTAAAGTCATGATGGAGAGACATTTAACGAAAAATTGGATGGAAGGGTTATAATGCAATATTATAGATAACACAAGAGATTCTATGTCACTTTTGAAAATACAAGGTTTGTTATGCAACTTTTGCAAAACATAAGGGGGTATGGTGCATTTTACTCTTTTTTTAATTTCAATTTTTATAGCAAATTTGATATAATCAGAATTTATAAATTTTTTATTTTATATTATTTTTTAAAAAAAAATTACAAAAATATGACGGAAAGGAGACGAAATATGAGGGAGACGGAACGGAGACAAAATGTAGAGGGAGATGGAAATGAGATAAAATGTGAGGGAGACGGAATGGAGACAAAATGTAGAGGGAGTCGAAAAAGTGACAAAATGTGAGGGAGACAAATTGAAGATGATTTTCTTATGCAGACGAATATCATTTGCGACGAAATGGGGACTCAATATCTTTTCATCTCCATTTGAGATGAAATGGAGATGAAATTCCAAATATGTGACGATTCGAGAAGCCACGGCTAAGTTTCGTCTCCGTTCCATCTCCTTTCCAAATTGGAGACGAAAATATATCGTCTCCCTTTCTGAAATTTCTTGTAGTGTTACTCATTTTTTTTGCAAAAGAAGACATAGAAGATTAAAGTGAGCAAAACAAATGTCTAGTAAAGGGGAATCCATAAAAGAATGAAGAAAATAAGAATAATTGTGAAATGACGAATTGTTTAATCCAAACTCGAGTAGCATTATAAATAAGGATATAAGGTTTATAACTATGCATAGCCACTACAAAAAAACAGTTGTTTTGTGACAAAAATTTGTAACAAAACTAAATTCGTCGCAAAATTGGGACGAAAATGCTACGAAATATTTTTGCGCTCAAAATATGTGGAACTTGTGACAAATCTGTGACGACTATCAAGAATTGATGCAAATTCGTCACAAAAAGTGACAAATTTTCCACGACATGCAATAGTTCTAACGCGGGAAGCACACATCGACTCTAATTCGTCACAATATGCGACAATTTTGCCACGACAGAAAATAGTTCTAAAGTGTTGTCGCAATTTTGTGGCCATTTGCTACAATTTTGTGACGAAACTAGATAAATAGAGATTTGTCACAAATTTGACGCAATATTTGTATAAAAAAATGTAACAATATGGATAAATCACTCATTTTGATTCTTGAAGCTGCAAGTTTGACACCTAAATTGTGACGAAAGTATGACAAAATATTGTATTATGACGTTTTTGTGACGAACATCGTAGTTAATTGAAAATAAATTGAAAAACTCCTCACCAAATCTAACCTACCTACCAACCCACCCTCACACATAGCACTCTTTCTCCCTCACGGCTGCACACACACTCTCACAAATGCACACACATATACTCACTCACTGTTACAACTACACACACACGCACACACATGTTCTCACAACTAGATGCACACACACCCATTCTCTCATGGTATCTACAGTAAGGGATTTAAAACCCAAAAACTCCTCACCCCTAATCCATGGCTAAAACTCTAGAGAACCCTTCGACTCAAGACATGGAAGTCGAATGCCACAAGCTGAAAATACTTTAGTTGAGATCAACAGCGGCTCGAAGTGCACACACACACAAATATGTATATAAGTATATGTATACTTGTGTATGTATTTAGAAACTAGGGTTTTTTTTAAAAAAAAAAATCCTCTCTTTTTCCTCTCGTTCAATTAAACCAAATATATTGCATTTTGTGAATTGAGTTTTGATAATATTTTTGATGGTTTAATTACATTTTCGTTTATAAACAATGATATTCGATTTTAATTATTAATATTATTTTTTTATTATATTTGTTGATTAATATTATGTTTATTTAATTTTTTAATTAAAAACTTTTCTATAACTTACTTAATTTACTAATTCTTAACCCTAATTTTAATATGATTTACTAATTTATTAATTTTTAACCCAACAAAACCCTCCTCCCCCACAAACATTATCTGTCAATTTTTTCATCCCAACCCACCTCCCCTTTCACCACGCATCGCCCTCACTACGCACCGCCCTCGCCATCACTACTCACTGCCCTCACCATGCACCACTATCATCATGGCACCACACAATCACTATGGCAGCTACCACCATCCACTAGTCTCCACTCGCAGGCACCACCAAGCACCACCGCGTACCACCACAAAGAACGGAGACGTCCTCCGCTACCCTGCTATGACTATGTTGACTCCTCAATCATTGGATTAACGTATTCTCTCATGTCCCCACTTTCGTAATTATACTTTGAACTTTCATTTCGCACACACTTACATACTCACTGCGTGTTTTTTTCTTCACAACTGTTGCACTTATGCTTAATTTTTATTTCACGTGCATATGTGTGTGTGCATATATGTATTGATGTATGTGTAAAGTTTGTTATGTATGTATATATGTGAGGCAGAGGGAAAATTGTGTTCGACTAGGGTTTTTGGTGTGTGAGACTTTGTGTTGTGAATTGAATTGTTTGGGAATCGGATTGAGGTTTTCTGGTTGGCGATTGAAGACCTATAAGCTTGTCTGGGCCTATGATTTTGTCAATTTTCTTAATACCAAAATTGCTTTTCTTTAACGAGTATGTTTTCACTTGTATTTCTATCTGTAGATAGTCGATTGCACAATCAGAATGGAACCAAGCAAACTACTCCATATTGAATTTACTGTCAGGTTTGGACATGATTTTTTAGTCGGAATGCCTTTTTTATTGTGTGGTTCAGTTGCTTTAATTTGTTGTTTTGGTTTAAACTTTCAATGGTACTGACTAGTTGTGTATCAATGGAATACAATTGCAATCCTGCTGAATAAGCTAAATGAGGTCATTTTTCCCGCCGCAATTTAAGAAAGTGTCCCTGTAACGCCCCGATCTCTCACGAGACCGGAGGCTATAAAAACCAAGCTATTCTCAACCCAATTCCAACCCGGTCTCAAAAATTTAGGAAAAAACGGACAGAGTCTCCCTTGTAACATGGACATTTTGAAAACCTGTAAGCATTCAACAAGCTATAGAACAACAATAAAGCCATTTCCAAAATAAAGATTTCAACTTTAAGACCATCCGAGCCTTAAGACATACAAACAGTTTAGATACACACAAGCATGCATTCATAACTTAACTTCTTTACAAAATCGCTTATCATGCCACTCCATGATAACTTTTAAGCATTCTTAGAAATTGAAAACAACCCGTCATTCACTCCTAAGCATGCAAAGAAGTTAAGAGCAGAAATATAAGTTATTACATGCCATAGTTCATATCTTCTACTACAATCAACTGGCATTCAGCTTACAATCACTCAAATATGTACATAAGCACTTAGGCTACAAAATAGAACATAAGGTAGAGCAAACAAGATCTCCACATAACAGCAAGAACCATAAATCCACCTCACACAAGTATCACACATCAACTAAGGCAACTCCTCCTCCAATTGCACCTCCTGAAATATGTTAGCGAGGTATGAGCAACCACAATTGTCCAGTGAGGGACAGAGTCTCCCGAGGCGTGCAATGCAACAAGTAATACAGTTAAACATTAATAACAATTAAAACCATTCAAGAATGACAAAAGGTTAAGAAACCACACATTAAAAGGATACATTACTTTTAACCCCAACACTCCAATCTTCACTTGATCTTCACTCACGATCCACGAACCACGATCACTGTGCCGACATAATCCCAATTACTCCAGTAGGTGTACTTCAGATGTACCCCAATAATCCTACGACCCAATATCCCCTGGTAATCTCCAGACTAGGTGAATGAGGGACTAAGGTACGGAGTTTGAATATCCACTGGTAAGCCTTCTACCGCCCAGCCGATATTCAACGCATCCGCCCCTGACACTATGGTTGCGCAACCACTATGCAATGCACGTCAACACTTGACAATAAGATAATCAATGAAGAACAGTAACACTTAGGAAGATCAACAAAAGAGGTTGCCCTCGAGACAATTCATAATATAAGTAATGGTACAAACTAATTAAAAGAGCATAAAGGGAAAAGTTGCACATTTTCCAATAAACCATTACCAAAAGCTCATAACCATCTCATAATTGCAATTAAACCCTTAATAAACACTTACGAGGTTATAGAAGTGAAAAATCATTCATTTCTCAATTATCCCCCTTTTTTCCTAAGCCATTTTCCGTCCAAATAAAAGTTAATGTTTCGAATTCATGGGGAAGCTATACCATTCTTCTAATTAACCCTTAAGGCACCCTTATAACCCTCAAACACATTCAAATACTCGTAATTACCACAAAAGCCCCAATTTTCCTCTTATGGCTTTGAACTACACATACCTTAACCGGGATTCAAACGAGATTCAACAAAGCTTCTATAGCACCTAGGTAACCTAAGAATACCAAATGTGAAGCTCAAATCAACTCGGATTAGCATTAACCCCGAAACCCCTTAAGACGTAAGGTTAGAAATTGACAATTTTAGGGGTTCTAGGTTTCCATCTTGGATGACGAACGAGCTGCTTAAGAATTTGGTGGAATTCGAGCTAGAAGGTTGTGATTCATGTGAGCAATTCCCACCTTTGGGACACCTTCCATCCTTGCGCTCTTTGAGTATTAGTTTATGTGCGAAGTTAGCTGCACTACCATCTAGATGGCTTGAATTGTGCACATCACTTGAAGAAATTTAGATTTACAATTGTCCTGCTCTTCAAGGAGTAGATGGTTATGGTCTTCAGCACCCGCCCAATCTTAAAACTTTGAGAATTGGTGGATTCTTAGAGGAGCTATATTTTGCCTGTCTGGAGCATCTTACTCTATATGAGTGGTCAAAACTTACGTCTCTGCCTGAAGAATTAAAGGCGCTACCAGAGTGGCTGGGTAACATCCCATCGCTTCAATCTCTATATCTTTATGCATGTCAGAATGTGGAGTATATGCCATCTGCGGAAGCGATGCAGCGCCTGACCAATCTTCAACAATTGAATATCATACATTGTCCCAAATTAAAAGAGAGATGCACAAGAGGAAGCGGTCCAGAGTGGCACAAGATTGCCCATATTCCAAACATTGATTCAATCTGAAAACTGATTTACTATCTGTAAGTATAATTTAACCACTGTCTATATATGGTCATGACTATTTTCTTTTCTTATTTCAAATTTTTATTCATTTGTGTTCTCTCACTATTCCATTTACAACTTCTTTTCTTTTTTCAGAGTTTGTGTCTTCTCCATTAACTAGAATATGGAAGGTAGATAATGTTAAATTCATTTTTCTGCTCTCTTCTTGTGCTACCTCTGCTATCTATGCTCAGTGACATTGGAAAATTTCATTACGAAATTTAAGATTCATATTAATTTTTAAGATTTTTCAAATCAGCTATTTCTTTTTGATGGAAGAATTTTTTAAAACCCATTTTTCATTTCGAACTTGCAGCTTTAGTCCTTTTACTCTCAAAACCACTGCACAAATCTGTAAGTATAACCATTGTTTATGCTTATGACTTTTTGTTTCCTTTATTTCCATTATCAGTTTATTTGTGTGCTCTCACTACTTCATATACAATTATTTTCTCTTTCGAGATTGTGTCTTCTCCATTAATTGGAAATTGAATGGCAGATGAGTAAGTTCTCTATTATCTTTGTAGTGAAATCAAAAAATTTCATATCATTTTATGCTGAAGGAATTACTGAATTCGTCATAACTTCATTGTACTACTTTTTTGGCATTTAAGTTCTTGAATTCTGAAAATTAATAATCAATTTCTCAATTCCGCATTTTGTTGATATGAAGGCATTATTTTAGACCACTACTAATCAATTTCTCATTCTTGAGTCTAGTGAAGTCGAGTTCATTATTTAGAGAGGACAAGTTATGCACACCGATCAAAGGAAACAGAATCAAAGTATGTTTTCCCACTCTAATTACACTTTGAACTTGCAGGTTTAGCCGATAAATGGGCTTTGAACCACCTAAGTTTCAGTTGCTGAGTTTGAATGTTGTGGCAAGCAATAAGAAAAGATCCCTTGGCTGGTGAAGATAATAAATGAAGGTTTCTGTTTTACTCGTTAATATTTGATACCTGTTTAACATACTCTTTCCTCATGATGATAAATTAGTAAGGTCAATAACCTGTTTCTTATCTCCAGATGAGGACAATTGGAGTATGCTGATCCTACTTTTCATTGCCAATCTTGTTTGAAGTCCAAATCTCATGTCTCTTCGAATGTGATGTTAGATTACCATTCTACACTGATTTTTCTTGGAACTTTAGGAGCTTGATGGATTGGAGTCTCTCTTGGAGTGGCCAAACAATTATGCTTTTGCGCGTTACAAGCTTTGTATCATTCTACACTGATTTTTCTTGGAACGTTAGAAACATTTCTCTTCTCACTGTTTCAGTCAATTCCTCTTAATGGTTTTCTCTTCTTCGGTCACTGGTGTTTCTTCGCTTTGTAGTGTATGATTTGTCATTATGTTGACTGAATTTGCTGTTTGTATCAATTTTAATTCGGTTTCTTTTGCTTATTAAAAAGCATGTTCTGCGTTTCTTGAGCTTCTACCATCTAGTTTTTCAATTTAAGCATTTGTATTATGGATTTAACATTAAATATATTCTGAGCTAAGCAATAAGAAGAGATTGTGGAACATAGTTAGCTGAGGTGTACATACTTGAATATCAATATAGTTAGATCAATGTTTAACACTCAACCTCCCCTAGATCAAAGCTTTTGTTTCACGAGGCAGAGTACATGTGTAGAAAGGAAGCAGAAATGGTTGATTGTGTTCCTTCACTAGAAGTTGAAGACCGCTGATTGTTCCCTTCCCAAGATGAACCAGATGAGATAACTAACCACCACCTAAATCTGTAAGTTTAACTGTGTTTCCTCCATACTTTCATGATCTTTTGTGCACTTCTGCTTCCGTCCCTCTATTTACTCACGTTCTTTATATGTTCTCTCTCTCTCTCTCTCTCTCTCTCTCGGTCTCTTTATTTATTTGAAGTCGTGCCAAATTATAGAGAATCTGTGCAGGTTGCTCAAGGTGCAAACATCAACACAAATATGTGAGTTATTCAACATTTTACCTAGTCATAAATTATTCACTGTACTCATAGAGACAGCTTACTCAAAGTGTGAAATCTAGTTATCATGAAAATTTGAACTTTATCTGTGCTTATGATGACAAGCAAGTTTAGAATAGAAAGATATATATGTAGTTTCAACTGGATCGTCGATGTCTTATACTGTTGCTTCATATCTACTTAAAAAATCATCAACAGTTTTCAAGCTTCCTATAATTTTCTCTTATCTAGCAAGAGTTTGCACAAAACGCCATTATATTTTCAGTAGATTTTGGGTAATCATCATATTGACTCTATAGGTCTGGTGGTCTAATGGGTCATGCTAGTGGTTATCACCACTTCATTCGATGTGTTTTCTTCTATTGTGTCATGCTACCACAGGTAATGCCAAACTTAATCATATTGCTTGCGGCTGCAGCAGGAGATAGAATGCTTGGCGCCAATCTGCTTTTCTTCTGATGTGTCAATGTTTTGGTTCTCTGCGGATAGCTGGACTTGGAACATCGCATGATTTGCTTGCCTTCAAGGAAAGAAGAGACCATTCTCTGCCGAGACAACCCATGCTGCAAAATTATACACCTCTGTAGAAGTCAAAAGTACATGGAGGAAGCATCCAGAGGAACGATATATATGCTGGTTTAGTGTAAATTGATGACTTTGTTACACTGATTAATATTGTCGATGATCCACATCTCTCTCGACCCCCTCTCCTCTGTTGTCTTGTATTGTTCTTTTTCTCCTTTTCTTATCTCCATCAAGATCATTATTTACCAAATTCCTGTACAGCATAGTCTTACAGATTTTCAAGTCAAAATTATGTAGATATTCAAACCACCATTAGTGCAAAGTCCTTTCAGATTCAATTTTCTTCTTCTATTTACATCATTGCACGTTTTGGTTGTATTTTTTGATCAAGTCTTTGCTCTTCATATTAAAAACAGAAACAGCGTTATGGCACAAAGCTATTAAGTGAGTTCAACACATGAGAGGCATTGGGGGCTCTTATATATTTTTTCTACTAGTCTTTGATCAAACCGATACTCCTTGGCAAAGGCTCAAATTGTTCGCTCGATTGAGTTGTTGGACAAGTTTGAACTCAGTGTGTATCGAATAATCAAAATACCTGTTGTCATATCATATTTTATCAAAAATAATAAATAATATAATAAATTATTTATAACAATTTATTTTGTCATATTAACTAGGAAATGGGATTCTCAAATTCGTAAGTATGTGAATTAGATCTCATGTCATTGCTAACTCATTCCTTGCACCATATCAATTGTCATCTAAGTAACTAAATAGAAAAATTACATATTCGAGAGCAAACTAAAGATAATTTTATTAATTTCATTTAAAGTTTTAAATTAAAATGAAGTCGTATTTATAGAAAAAAAAATATGGTTATTATGCGATTACTATACAATTGTTGTGCAATTAACTTTTGTTTACCCAGCTTCGTACTGTTCATTTATCCGAATCACTGTTCATTTACGCGGCAGCTTTACTGTTCAGCCACTCGATAGCTTACTGTTCACGGGTTACTATTTGTAAAAGATAATAAATAGTATCATAATCTCTTTTTAACAACTTAAGTTTTTAGATGAGATAGTCACTTAACATGGTATTAAACTTTAAGTATCAAAAAGTTTTGGTTTGAAAATCCAGGTTACCATTTAAAACATTAAAATTTAACCCTTCTCTAATAGTTTTATATGAAGTGGTCACTTAACATTATTCCCCCATGGAAATACTGTTCACTAACAAGTCATTGTTCACGTTTTTTTTTTTTTTTTTTTGATTGTTACACTTAAAAGTTACTTACCCGGTGTAATATTATGAGAGAGATTAATAATAATAAAGTAATAATGTAGTTATAATAAATTAATTGAACCATTAAACTTATAAATCAAATACATGTATTATTACTTTGTTAGCAGAGTCCGCAATCACGCAAGTATTTTTAAGTATTCATCAACGAGCTATAGCAACTCCAACAAGGGTTGCTATTTATCCTTTTAGCCAAAATAAAGAACCAAAGCTAATTTAAGTGCTGTAACAAGCTCTGTATCCATTTAGCTACAAGCGGTGAGCAAAGCTCACTCGCTACAAAGCACAATGACCAGGGGCGAAGCTACACTAGAGCGAGTAGGGACTGCAATTCTTACTAACTCATAATAACATTAAAAAATTTATGTATTTTTGAGAAAAAAAATTAAAATATTTATGTATTTTCAGTTAAAAAAATTAATTAAACCCTCACTGAAAGAAAAAATGAGTCATATAGTTGAAAAATTATTTATTTTAGTTGTCACTAAAAAAAATTATTTATTTTAACCCCTACTGAAAAAAATTTATGACTCCCGCCCCTGACAATGACCCACTTGGTTTATATACCAACTCACAAATATACAAATCATATGTACTTGAACTGGCAATTATGTTGATCCCATAAGCGTACACATGGTTTTTTTTTTCCCTTCTTTTTTGTGTCAAAACCAAAAGAATGGTACTATCAGATCATTAATTCATCGATCTCAAAAAATAAAAAAAAATTACTCTCAACTAATTATAATATTTTTAATAATTAAAAATCAAAGATAAAAAAAGAGTTTAGTAAGTAATGAGTTTAGTTTATAAAAATAGAGAATCACTAGTTTTACTCTCTATTAAAAAAAAATAAAAAATAAAAGTCTGTTGTAGTTGCCCTTAATTATGACAAAAAAAAAAAAAAAAAATCAACTAGAGCTTAGCTGGTTAGATTTTGAAAATTGTATAATTGAGTCCATAATTGCAGTGTTATTATCATTCTCCATTGTCTTTTCAATAAACCGGAGAAATGAACAGTCAAAGGTACCCGCCACTTCATATTTCTTCTCTCTTTGGTATTGTAAAATTTTACTCTATATATTGGATTGATATTCGTAAAAGAAACAATCAATATTTGAGATTTAAGTACAAAAGATAAATCAACAATAAGTAGAAATTTTAGTAGAAAATGATATCATCTTGCGTATTTAGATATAAAGATGCAGCAATCACATGTTTGCTTACTTTTCTTTTTCCTTTTTTTTTTTCTTAATAACAAACAATTTACCTTAGGTAGGAAGACTAAGGGGTGCCCGCGGGACCGACCCCCCCTATTTTTAAAAAAGTATTATTAAAAAAATGACCTTTAACGTTAAATTTTTAACTCTGGTCTCGGGTGCAAAAACACGTCCTAATGATTTTAGTTTAGTCAAAAGAGATAAAGGGATATAGGTTTTGAGCTAGAACCTTAGTTACTAGTGGTGTAACCAGATACCGGAGGTTAGGGGTACTATATAGCGGAGTGAGTAACTGGGGTAGGGGCACTCGTTTATGCAAATTTATTTTATATAAATTACAAAAAAAAATATTGACGTTATGCCTAGAATCCCGATTTTGATGATAAGAGATTACAATATTTAAAAGTAAAGAATTCGCCAATATTCGAACCCGAATTGTTTAATTAAAGAGACAAAATAATCAACTAAAAATAAAAATAAAATTAACTCATTCAAAAAAATTAAAATTGAAATAAATGTCCAATTAAACTAGAAAAATTTAACTTGAATGTTAAAAATATTACAAAAATAACGAATCGAAATTCATACACAATGATAAATATGAATAGTCTCCAAAATATAGATAATAAATTAAATACCTATTTAAGAATAAAAGAACATAAATAAAAAATGAAGAGAGAAAAGCATGAGGAAAGTGAAAGAATAAAAATAAGAGGGTTTAAAAATTTAGAAAAAAAAAATCCAAATTTGAGAGGGGTGCA
The DNA here is from genome assembly GCF_023091745.1 of Budorcas taxicolor. Lineage (NCBI taxonomy): Eukaryota > Metazoa > Chordata > Mammalia > Artiodactyla > Bovidae > Budorcas > Budorcas taxicolor. The sequence goes on along the minus strand of NW_026292190.1, from coordinate 3,693 downwards.
CATGTCCAGTTTTTTAGGGATGACTTTATCAATAATATCTGTCCACTGAAAAAGATTTTTACATGGATGTACGGGAACCAAAAGCTCTATTTAAGTAAGTCCGCAACATCACTACCAAATCAAAAGTCAAGGTAAATTTCAGTTCTAGGTACAAATTTATAACCACCCGTCTCTCATCGCTCCGAAATAATAGATCGAATAAAAATAAGAGAGAATGAACTGCTATTGAATCTGGTTATGCACCCCCTCATGTCTACTTGGCTCGCCAATATTAATTACAATAAATTATTGTCTTACACTCCATCCAATCCTTATAAAACATGGTAGCTTACTTTATTTGAATCGTAATGTGAAAGAATGGAGATTTTCATTTTCAATTTGTAACTTAGAGTTCTCTACAGGACTGCATTAGATCTAAGAAATATGAAAAAAAAAAAAAAAAAAAAACATAATGCTTCCTAGCATCTGTTGTTTTCTCCATTTTTATTTACAAACATGTGTGCTCCCACTAATAACCTGAAAGTCAACAAGGAAGAAAATAAACATGTCAATCATATTTGCTCAGAAAGAAAATAAAGCATTTGACCAAAAAAGAAAAAAGAAAATAAAGCAACCTGTAGATGAACAAGTCAAATTTGGTGTGCCCGTGTCTCGAGAATCGCGCTGCCAGTAATTTAATATTTATTGCTAGCATTACATAAACAATGACAATGCAGATCATGACTTTTTCTAGCTGAGCTTGCGGTGCAGTTCTTCACATGCACATACTACTAAGTATTGAAATTGTAATGTGATACAGTGGTGGGTTGGTTTATAAATAAGCGTTGATTAAAATAATAATTTGAGTCGATTATTTTAGCATATGCAATTCAAATTCTAAGGTGTCATGACAAGGATGTCAGGTGTTAGTCTTTATCGGACATAATTATAATGTACTACATTGATGAAGATCGTAATTGAATTAATTATTTTAAGACTATGAATTTATATAATAACATCGATTGACGATTTGGACCTAGCAAAGGAAAGAGTAATCTTTGATAAAACTCTCTCAATTTTTTTTGCCCAAAGAACACTAGAGAAGAATTTAACAGTTGAATTTTGTTAAGGTAAGTAGACTTATCTTCGTTTGTTTATCCTACTCTGAAACGAAAAGCTGGAATTTTTCTTTTTGGAATTTAGCCTTGCTTTAATATCAGTGTTAATTCTGAAAGTTTTGCTGCCATATCAGCTTTACTACGATAATTCAGTCTTGCTTCTGAAATTCTTAATTTTGTCTTGTATCAAATTAATTTTGCTTGTTTCATATCACTTTCGCTACTGGAATTTAAGTCTTGCTTCATATCAGTTTTCCTTCTAGAATTTCTAGGCAATATCAGTATAATTGATGTTTGTAAAAGAAAGAATCAATATTTGACTTTACATGTAAGCTGTATTCAACCAGATCATGGGTATACTTTGTGTACTTACTGATGTGATCAGTTGTGTGTGTAAAAATTAGTATAAAACAATTAAGTTTAAATACTTACAAATGCGCGGATCTTCGTATTGTAATGTGCTATGAGTACGGAATCATACCACAGGAAAGCACATTAACAAGTTAGTGAAGTAAAATATAAAAGTGTTTAAAGTGGAAGTGTAACAGTTTGCAGAAGGCGTTTGATTAAATTATACTACAACTAAATTAAACTAACTAAATATGAATACGAGGAGTAGTAATCTAGGGGTCGAATATGTAAATGAGGCAATTAATCTAGGCTCGATATTCAGGATTATCTGATTTTATCCAAGGGTTAAGATACATGCATTTAACCTAGTCAATTAACTCAGTTTATTAAAATCCCGATTACTAACTCTGATGTAGGTGTTGTGCCATCTACGAGCATTGGAGCCATAGTATGGAATTGTCCTTACAACCTAGTGTAAAAGGTCTGTTTCGACTAAGCAATCAACTTCTCCATACTTGGTCTAGAAACTAAGGTCTACTTAAAAGCATTACCTATAGTTCATAGAATCTAAGGTTGTCAAATTATTTTTGATTCACTATTAAAGTATATATAAATGGCACGAAAGTAAAATAATCATAACATCTACTGAAAAGTATTACATTATGAAAGATAATATTTAATAGTAAAGCAATCATATGTCTACTGAAAAGCATTACGTATGGAAGACAATATTGAATTAAAACAAACCATATATTGCATTTAAAGCGTATAATCTGAATCCGAGACCATAATAGATCATCTATATCAGAAGGGCTTTATGCCTATTTACTATCAGTGGATTGCACAAGGGAAACATGTGTACAACAATTATGATCCAAGTGCACAAACTTTCACGTATAATGAAAGACAATTTGTTGGTGAAACAAATAATTATAGAACATTGGTTTTTGACGCTGCTGGTCCGCAGTTGACCAACGATCACAATGTTGAGGTTAATGAAGAACCTAGCATAGAAGTACATGAATTTTTTGAGTTGTTGCATGTCGCTGATAGGCCATTATTTGATGGTTGTGCGAAACTTACTCAATTATCAACCGTGGCTCGATACATGAATATGAAGTCCGAGAATATATGAGCAACTCCCTTTTTAACAGGTTCATAGAAGATTTAATAGAAGTGTTGCCCGAGAATCATAACTTGTCTGAAAACCTGTAAAACAACTAATCAAGCCTTTAGGGTTGGGATATCAGAAGATTGATGTTTGCATAAATGGATGCACCTTATTTTACAAGGATCGGAGTCTCATAGAAAATTTTCCGCGCTGTGGCCACGCACGTTTCAAGGATAGAACTGGTTGTAGAAAACGGGGTAAGCCTATTTTTCACAAACAGTTAAGGTATTTTCGTCTGACACCAAGGTTAAAAAGATTGTACATGTCAAATGCTACAACGAGACATATGACATGACACAAAAATCATAATGTGGAGGATAACAAAATATGTCATTCGTCAAATGTCGAAGCCTGGAAATATTTCGACTACGTGTATCCAGATTTCGCTGAGAACCAAGAAATATTCGGCTAGGCCTTTGTTCAGATGGTTTTAACCTATACAGTTCAAATGCGCAACCTTATTCTTACTGGCCAGTTATAATTACCCCATACAATCTTGCACCATAGATATACATGAAGGATCCCGTAATGTTTTTGACAATACTCATTCCTGGTTCCAAGCATCTCAGTAAGAGTATTGATATCTACCTAGAGCCCCTGATCAATGAATTGATTACTCTATAGTCGGAAGGGACATTGTGTTATGATATTACTACGAAGACTAATTTTTGTTTGAGGGTAGTCTTGATGTGGACAATAAATGACTTCTTGGCTTATGGTATGTTGTCGGGATGGAGCACACATGAGAGGTTATTGTGTTCTATTTACATGGAAAAGTCAAAAGTTTTTCGCTTACCAGTGAGGAAGAAGCCTCCATTCTTTGACGGATAAATACCCAATTTAGTCCATTATCTTTAAGGTTTGTGCCAATTTAGTCCATATCTTTCAAAATGTACTCTTTTAGTCCTGTATCTTTATCATTTGTCTCTATTTAGTCCACATCTTTTAAAATGTACCCTTTTAGTCATGTATCTTTATCATTTGTCCCAATTTAGTCTATATCTTTGTCATGATAATTCATGTTAGTCCTCAACTATTTGAAAGGTAAGGACTAAATTGGGACAAAATGGTAAA
>NW_026292189.1:0-23378 GCF_023091745.1 Budorcas taxicolor | reverse complement strand
AATCCTCTGACTTGAGAGATTACAGCTGCCGATTATATTATAGGCTAAATACTGCGTCTGGACAATGCCAGTCTTCTATAAGATGGGTTACGAACTTTCGCGTTTTAGTCTTGTGGTATGAACCGACAGGTAATTGTCAAGATAGGATCTGTTAACATCCGGCGTGATGCGATGCCCTATGATATCTGAGATCAGTTGGTAAACGAGGAAGTCTTTGGCCAAGGCGAGTATGAAGTGATGGAAATGAGTTTTTTCATGGTAGTCATCTCTCGTTTCACTGATTTAGACTTATACATAGTATTGAATGTGGGCTTAACCATTTCATGGTCCTTTCCCGATTGGGGCACTTGTAACAGAATGATCAGACTGTACGCTAATTCTCGACGGTTAAGTGGATTCAGAAAAGACGTCATCTTCATTATCGTTTACATTCTCATGATACATTCATTGCTAGTGCGTCACTCATGAGCATGAGGGTATTTTGGTAAATGACGGAGACATTTTTGAAATTGAAAAGGAGGTTTATCGGTCCCTCATCGGTACACGATTATGAATCTAGAAGGTCACACACTAATAAGTGTCATAAATAAGTTCACCGGGAGCTTGTTTTATGTGGTTGGTGGCTTTAAAGTGTTAAGAGTCATCTTTGTTGGTATTTGGGCCAAAAGTATAATTTTGAAAAATTTTGGGGTCAAATTGTAGTTACCAAAATTTTTGGGGCCAAACTGTAATTATTAAAAAGTTGTTTTAATATATTTATTCTAATGGAGATTAGAATGGGCAATAAAATTATATATATATATATATATATATATATATATATATATATATATATATATATATATATATATAAAAGTGTTTATATATGTATATGTGTAATAATGATCTAATTTGAGAAATGCCACGTAATCATCTTAGTTGTAAAAAGGTGAATTGCTAATTAATGACTAGATAATTACAGGTGGCATGTGTATGTAGAGATTGATGACTAAGATAGTCCATGTCATCAATCTTAGTCATTTGAATTTGAAATGAATAAAGACAAAAAAATCTTGACCATTGCTTTTGTTGATGAAGCCTTTTTGACAAGTGTCAAGAGAGAGAATAAAGTTATATTTGGATTGTAATGATTACAATCCTAGGATTTGCATGGCTTTAACTATATAAGAAAACAATTGTGTTTGGCTATCTAATAAAGTAGGATTATATATAATAATAATAATAATAATAATAATAATAATAGAAGACAACATTCTTTCTCCACCCACTTGTAATTTTGGCGAAGGGAGAGAGGAGAGAGAAAGTTGTCACCTTTTATCATCTAATACTAATGATCGAAATCTAATGGCTTACATGGCTTGTCATGAAAAGGTGACAATAGTGATTGGTCACTTAATTAATTATTAGCTTATATTAGATTATAGTATACTCTCTTATTATGTGACAACTTTGACATATATACACATGCATGTTCGGCCAAGGACATTGATTTAGTTTATTCTTTCATGATTGATGAGTGGATTAAACTTAAATGCTAAAAATTAATGTGCTGATTATTATATTTTGATATGAATAATCATTCATATTTATTATTTTGAGAATGGTGAATTTGATTATGGACTTGGGCTTTAGGGTCAAAAGTTATTGGGTTGTAATATGAGACATAAGTCTCAATTTATTTCTTGTCATTTGAGAGAATTATGTAGTGAGGACTTTTATGTAATTCTTCAAAAGAAAGTTTGGTAAAGGCTAATGGACTTTTCCAATGAGTTAGAGGCCAATGGATTTTTCCAATGAGTTGGAGGGCCAATGAAGATTTCAAAGTGTTGAAGATCGTTTAAATAGAATAGATTTATTTCTTTTAGCCCAAAAGTCAAGCCCATGATCCACCATTCATATATCTTTGCATTCATACTATTCAAATTACTATAATTGAGATTGTTAGCTTATAGGATGATGAATGCTTAATGATTTAATGAGATTATATTAACTCCCTACGTGCAAACGAATATTAGATTATTAAAAACGGTAAAAGGAGTTTTATCGAAGTCCTCCGCCATCCTAGATATTAATAAGACCCAAATGAATACGATCCTTCTTACCCAAAGGTAGAGGATATGTTTCAAAGTAAGTTTATTAAAATCACTAGAATGAAACATAGTGATGTGGTTGTTTACCAAAATCTAACGATTAACATAGCCACAAAGGCTTGAAGGTATTGATTCAATTTGAGGGATAACTAACACTACAAGAAAATAGCGCACGGGCATCGGATTTGGGCGACGGATTTTTTCCGTAGTAAATTAGCTACAGATGGGCTACGGAATTGCTACGGGCAACTAATTTCAAAGCCCATCCGTAGCCAACTTAGGTCCTGTTGAAATAGCGACAAAAAATGGCTATGGATTGGCTACGAACAATAGTTTTAATTATAAAAAATTATAATAATAACAATATTTTGTAGCCTAGCCGTGACAAATTTGCTACGGACTAGCTACAGATTATTTAATTAATTCGGCAACAAATATCATAACAAATTTTGTAGTTATGCGGTGGCCAAATAGCCACGGATTAGCTACGAACTATGTATTATTCAAAAAACTGTTCATAAAAAATAAAGGACTGGAGGGAAAAATAAAAATAACAAAGTCTGTAGCCCATCTGTAGCCAATTGCCACGGATGGGCTATGGACTTTCATAAAAAAATGAAGTTTATCAGTTTTAATTTAAAATTACGGAATTTTGATTGCACCTATAACGTAGTAAACTTCACTTAAGATGCTAGTTTTTCAAATAAAAATAAACTTGGTCGGTATTTTATTAGAGTGCGTATTTTAATAGAGAAATCTTCTACGAAGTCATTAGTCGTTTAAATCGAAGTTATTATGTTCTCACTTAACATTGCATTAATGTTAATAGACGTTCAATATAGGGGTCCAAAAACTCTCACATTGTGTCTAAACTTTATAAACATGAAAAATATAAAGATATGAACACGCTTTAATATATTGTTCGTACCTATTAGCAAGTTAGAATTCATACTATTAGTGGTCCGTAGCCCATCCGTGGCAATTGGCTACGGATTGGCTACTGATTTTATTTTTTCGTAGCCCATCCGTAACCAATTGCCACGGATGGGCTACGGACTTTCACCAAAAAATGAGGTTTTTCGGTTTTAATTTGCATTACGGAATTTTGATTGCATCTACAACATAGTAAACTTCACTTGAGATGCTAGTTTTCCAAATAAAAATAAATTTGGTCTGTATTTCATTAGCTTGCGTATTTTAATAAATAAATCCCCTACGAAGTCATTAGTCGTTTTAAATCGAAGTTATTATGTCCTCACTTAACATTGCGTTAATGTTAATAAGGGTCCAAAAACTCTCACATTGTGTCTAAACTTCATAAACATGAAAAATATAAAGATATAAACACGCTTTAATACATTGTTCCTACCTATTAACAAGTTAGAATTCATACTATTAGTGGTCCGTAGCCCATCCATGGCAATTGGCTATGGATTGGCTACGGATTTTATTTTTTCATAGCCCATCCGTAACCAATTGCCACGGATGGGTTGCGGACTTTCACTAAAAAATGAGGTTTATCGGTTTTAATTTGCATTACGGAATTTTGATATCATCTACAACGTAGTAAACTTTACCTGAGATGCTAGTTTTCCAAATAAAAATAAACTTGGTATGTATTTTATTAGCGTGCGTATTTTAATAGAGAAATCTCATACGAAGTCATTAGTCGTTTAAATCGAAGTTATTATGTCCTCACTTAATATTGTGTTAATGTTAATAGACGTTCAATCTAGGGGTCCAAAGACTCTCACATTATGTCTAAACTTCATAAACATGATAAATATAAAGATATAAACACGCTTTAATACATTGTTCCTACCTATTAATAAGTTAGAATTCATACTATTAGTGGTCCGTAGCCCATCCGTGGCAATTGGCTACGGATTGGCTATGGATTTTATTTTTTCATAGCCCATCCGTAGCCAATTGCCATGGATGGGCTACGGACTTTCACCAAAAATGAGGTTTATCGGTTTTAATTTGTATTACGGAATTTTAATTGTACCTACAACGTAATAAATTTCACTTGAGATGCTAGTTTTTCAAATAAAAATAAACTTGGTCTGTATTTTATTAGTGTGTGTATTTTAATAGAGAAATCTCATACAAAATCATTAGCCATTTAAATCGAAGTTATTATGTCACTTAACATTGCATTAATGTTAATAGACGTTCAATCTAGGGGTCCAAAAACTCTCACATTGTATCTAAACTTCATAAACATAAAAAATATAAAGATATAAACACGCTTTAATTCGTTGTTTCTACCTATTAACAAGTTAGAATTCATACTATTAGTGGTCCGTAGCCCATCTGTGGCAATTGGCTACGGATTTTCTTTTTTCGTAGCCCATCTGTAACCAATTACCACGGATTGGCTACGGACTTTCAGAAAAAATTAATGGCGATCTTCTGCTTTACATTATTCCAGACTCTGAAATTGAGTTTTAAAGTATTGACGATCTTCCGCTCTATGTTTTTCCAAAGTCTGAAATTGAGTTTCAAAATATTGACGATCTGCCGCTCTACGTTGTTCCATAGTTTGAAGTTGAGTTTGCAAAAGGCAGAGAGTTCTATCATTGTTGCCCATAGAAGAAGATATATCATTTAGTTTTTCCAAAATTAGATCATATGACGAACTAGAAGCACGACAAGAACTGGCACCTATCCTCCTTTCTTGCTCATCTACGTAAGGAGATCTCTTTGATTGAATTCAAATAGAGCAGAATTGCAGTAAAGATAAGCCAATTTGAGAGAATTGGGAACTGTACAGAGTTGAGATATAGAAGAAATAGAGAATGATAGAGAACAGAGAAGAAGAGAAAGTTTAGCTCATACAATTTTTGCCTATATTTCTTCTAATTTCTCCTCTATTTATAAGTTTCCTGAGCTAATGCTAACGTCTAACAAACTCTGAAAAATGCTGAGGTGGTTTTGTTGTGCACAATCCCCTTCCTAACGGCCCTGGGTTATTAGGAATCATCTTCTTTGCATTGCCACTGATATTTGATTCTCCTAAAGACACGTCACCTGCTACTTTTTGCTGATCTGTCAAAAAGCTCATGACACACCCGCCGCTTGGTGGGATAACAAGACCACTTGCGGTGCCCACCCAATTACTTTCCTAATTCATTGAGTTCTTTTCAAGAACCTTTCTGGTAATACTTCATCAAGATGTGTAATTTTAATTAAAAACTATTGGGAATCATGCATGGTATTTAAAATTTTTAATTAAATAAAACGCAGCGAAAATAAATATTAAATATACATGCTTCACGTTGATGGCTATTTACGTAGATTACATACATACATAATTAATGAAATTAAATACGCATAATGGTTTTAGGATTACCTTTGATGATGTCAAATCAATTGTAGAATCTAAAAGTTCCCCAACAATGAAGCCTCCAAAAGTATCCATACAGAATCTGCACCCTTAATTGGATTTCACCCCCACTAGGTTTTTTAAAGAAATCCTACATATTATTCTGACTATGATTTTTGTACTAGCTAAACCTGTGTCAGAACATTACAATATATAAGAAACATATATGACCTAGGCCAATATATGGGTTAGTCTTAAACAAACTAGTCTTGGACTTCATAATAACCAGATCAGTCTCAAGTTATTACGAGCCCAATTAAATTAATATTAGGACGATCCTAAAATTAATTTAATCCTTTTCTCTAATCTAATTAATTTGTAAATTCCTTTTGTGTGTGACCTCTTGGGTTCATAATTAATTAGCAGCGAAATAATATTAATCTAATTAATATTTAATTAGAACTCTTGTAATTCAATCTTTGCAAGTCGTGAGTAACACCTAGCAGTATATCACGACTACCCAAATAATAATGAAGTGAAAATTCTACGATTTAATAATTATCATGCATTCAATTCTTTCTATCAAAATCATCCCGATTGAGCCAGGGTTATAGATAAGTTCGTCAAACTCAATCAATCATATGTCTAAATCTATTTAATCAGTAACTTATGAACAATTCGTGAAATGACTTCCACTATTCTACCTTGGCCAAGGATTTCTAGTTACTCGATTAATAGATCGCATAGGATTCATAATTGACAGATTTCATATCTACACACACCTATCTTCATGCCGGAATAAATCGTAACCACTGAGTATGTTATCCAATCCTTGATGAGGACTAGTTTTATCGCACTTAACAAATTACGACATCCCTAACACAAGATAACAATGGTGTCTCAGGTCTGAGGAATAATTGCACTATTACATAGTACAATGAATTATTGACCATTCTATGTAATTTGTTATACTAGCGGTCATATCCAGTCACTTATTCTCAACAAGCACTTATACATCTACCCTTACGATATGAGACTAATCCCCCAAATTAATATCTCATATTATTTGGATGGTAGACTGCAATCTGATCTTTCCGGATAAATTAATACCCAATTAATTTATCCTACGATCGGAGACTATTTTAGAATATATTCATGAGTATAGATTCTTTCAATCATATACTTACTCTTAAGGATAGAATCTATAAATATTATTCTAAGGACTTTTATTTAAATAGTTAATTGCCTTAATGATATTTAAGTAAACTGCTCACATTGAATAAATAATATAATTATTATGTCATAAAATTATTTTTTGTGGCATATAATCTAATAGAAACTTTATGCGGCCTGTTGTAGGACGCTTTCTTAGTGACCACAAGAATCTCTGTCCACTATTTTCTAGGGCATAAGCTATTTCCTTCACCTGTTTCGCATCGAAAGATCCCATGCTCCCAAAGAATAAAAATACCACTGAAGATGAAGGTTGGCTATCAAGCTACCTCATTATGTTGTCATATTGATCACTATTTTATTGGGGATATGCCCTAATACTAAAGTTTGAGATGACCTTATTAGGGTTTAATAAGAATATGCTTATGTGTTTTATACACTATATGATTTGTAGGATATTCATATTCTCCGCTTCGATATGAATATGTCCCTAATGTTTATCCGAGAAGGAAAATGTTCTAAAAGGGTTTAGGATATTTCGCACTTTCTCTTCGATATGATAAACATTAAGAAACGATTCATAGCCCTTCAGATTATTCAACCGGGACTAGAATATTCAAGTACGGGTTATCATATGTTATTACATTTGATTAACATAGTGATATTAATGATAAAGGATGGCGTGTGAAATGCCAGACAAACATGATGATGTGGACTAATAAACATATAAGTGATCGTTTGCGTATGAATCATTGAATGTGACAATAAATAGTGAACTGCATGATTTCAGGTTAATAGTTTACTATTTAGTTGAGAATTGTGCAAATTAATCCTCTGACTTGAGAGATTACGGCTGCCGATTATATCAGGGGCTAAATACTGCGTCTGGACAATGCCAGTCTTCTATAAGATGGGTTATGGACTTTCGCATTTTAGTCTTGTGGTATGAACCAACAGGCAATTGTCAAGATAGGATCTGTTAACCTCCGGCGTGAGGCAATGCCTTATGATATCTGTGATCAGTTGGTAAACGAGGAAGTCTTTCGCCAAGGCGAGTATGAAGTGATGGAAATGAGTTTTTTCATGGTAGTCATCTCTCGTTTCACTGATTTAGACTTATACATAGTATCGAATGTGGGCTTAACCATTTCATGGTCCTTTTTTGATTGGGGCACTTGTAACAGAATGATCAGACTGCAAGCTAATTCTCGACAGTTAAATGGATTCAGAAAAGACGTCATCTTCATTATCGTTTACATTCTCATGATACGTTCATTGTTAGTGCGTCACTCATGAGCATGAGGGTATTTCGATAAATGACGGAGACATTTTCAAAATTTAAAAAGAGGTTTATCGGTCCCTCATCGGTACACGATTATGAATCTAGAAGGTCACATACTAATAAGTGTCATGAATAAGTTCACCGGGAGCTTGTTTTATGTGGTTGGTGGCTTTAAAGTGTTAAGAGGCATCTTTGTTGGTATTTGGGCCAAAAGTATAATTTTGAAAAATTTTGGGGTCAAATTGTAATTACCAAAATTTTTAGGGCCAAGCTGTAATTATTGAAAAGTTGTTTCAATATATTTATTCTAATGGAGATTAGAATGGGCAATAATTATATATATATATATATATATATATATAAAGGCGTTTATATATGTATATGTGTAATAGTGATGTAATTTGAGAAATGCCACGTCATCATCTTAGTTGCCAAAAGGTAAATTGCTAATTAATGACTAGATAATTACAGGTGGCATGTGTATGTAGAGATTGATGACTAGGATAGTCCATGTCATCAATCCTAGTCATTTGAATTTGAAATGAATAAAGACAAAAGAATCTTGACCATTACTTTTGTTGATAAAGCCTTTTTGATAAGTGTCAAGAGAGAGAATAAAGTTATATTTGGATTGTAATGATTACAATCCTAGGATTTGCATGGCTTTAACTATATAAGAAAACAATTGTGTTTGGCTATCTAATAAAGTAGGATTATATATATATATATATATATATTTATTTATATATAATAATAATAGAAGACAACATTCTTTCTCCACCCACTTGCAATTTTGGCCAAGGGAGAGAGGAGAGAGAAAGTTGTCATCTTTTATCATCTAATACTAATGATCGAAATCTAATGGCTTGCACGGCTTGTCATGAAAAGGTGACTATAGTGATTGGTCACTTAATTAATTATTAGCTTTTATTAGATGATCGTATACTCTCTTATTATGTGACAACTTGACATATATACACATACATGTTCGGCCAAGGACATTGATTTAGTTTATTCTTTCATGATTGATTAGTGGATTAAACTTAAATGCTAAAAATTAATGTGTTGATTATTATATTTTGATATGAATAATCATTCATATTTATTATTTTGAGAATGGTGAATTTCATCATGGACTTGGGCTTTAGGGTCAAAAGTTATTGGGTTGTAATATGAGACATAAGTCTCAATTTATTTCTTGTCATTTGAGAGAATTATGTAGTGAGGACTTTTATGTAATTCTTCAAAAGAAAGTTGGTAAAGGCCAATGGATTTTTCCATGGAGTTAGAGGCCAATGGATTTTTCCAAGGAGTTGGAGGGCCAATGAAGATTTCAAAGTGTTGAAGATCATTTAAATAGAATAGTTTTATTTCTTTTAGCCCAAAAGTCAAGCCCATGATCCACCATTCATATATCTTTGCATTCTTACTATTTAAATTGCTATAATTGAGATTGTTAGCTTATAGTATGTTGAATGCTTAATGATTTAATGAGATTATATTAACTCCCTATGTGCAAACGAATATTAGATTATTAAAAACGGTAAAAGGAGTTTTATCGTAGTCCTCTGCCATCCTAGATATTAATAAGACCCAAATGAATACGATCCTTCTTACCCAAAGGTAGAGGATATGTTTTAAAGTAAGTTTATTAAAATCACTAGAATAAAACATAGTGATGTGGTTGTCTGCCAAAATCTAACAGTTAACATAGCCACAAAGGCTTGAGGGTATTGATTCAATTTGAGGGATAACTAACACTACAAGAAAACAGCGCACGGGCGACTGATTTTTTCCGTAGTAAATTGGCTACAGATGGGCTACGGAATTGCTACAGGCAACTAATTTCGAAGCCCATCCGTAGCCAACTTAGGTCATGTTGAAATGGCGACAAAAAATGGCTACGGATTGGCTACGGACAATAATTTTAATTATAAATAATAATAATAATAATATTTCGTAGCCTAGCCATGACAAATTTGCTATAGACTAGCTACAGATTATTTAATTAATTCAGCAACAAATATCATAACAAATTTTATAGTTATGCGGTGGCCAAATAGCCACAGATTAACTACGGACTATGTATTATTCAAAAAAATGTTCATAAAAAATAAAGGACTGGAGGAAAAAATAAAAATAACAAGGTCTGTAGCCCATCTGTAGCCAATTGCCACAGATGGGCTACGGACTTTCAGAAAAAAAAAATGAAGTTTATTAGTTTTAATTTAAAATTTTGATTGCACCTACAACGTAATAAACTTCACTTGAGATGTTAGTTTTCCAAATAAAAATAAAATTTGTCGGTATTTTATTAGAGTGCGTATTTTAATAGAGAAATATCCTACAAAGTCATTAGTCGTTTAAATCGAAGTTATTATGTTCTCACTTAACATTGCGTTAATGTTAATAGACGTTCAAAATAGGGGTCCAAAAACTCACATTGTGTCTAAACTTCATAAACATGAAAAATATAAAGATATAAACACGATTTAATACATTATTCCTACCTATTAACAAGTTAGAATTTATACTATTAGTAGTCCGTAGCCCATCCGTGGCAATTGGCTACGGATTGGCTACTGATTTTATTTTTTCGTAGCCCATCCGTAACCAATTGCCACAGATGGGCTACGGACTTTCACCAAAAAATGAGGTTTATCGGTTTTAATTTGCATTACGGAATTTTGATTGCACCTATAACGTAGTAAACTTTACTTGATATGCTAGTTTTCCAAATAAAAATAAACTATGTCTGTATTTTATTAGCGTGCGTATTTTAATAAATAAATCTCCTACGAAGTCATTAGTCGTTTAAATCGAAGTTATTATGTCCTCACTTAACATTGCGTTAATGTTAATAGGGGTACAAAAACTCTCACATTGTATCTAAACTTCATAAACATGAAAAATATAGAGATATAAACACGCTTTAATACGTTGTTCCTACCAATTAATAAGTTAGAATTCATACTATTAGTGGTCCGTAGTCCATCCGTGGAAATTGGCTATGGATTTTATTTTTCCGTAGCCCATCCGTAACCAATTGCCACAGATGGGCTATGGACTTCCACCAAAAAATGAGGTTTATCAGTTTTAATTTGCATTACAGAATTTTGATTGCATCTGCAACATAGTAAACTTTACTTGAGACGCTAGTTTTCAAATAAAAATAAACTTGGTATGTATTTTATTAGCGTGCGTATTTTAATAGAGAAATCTCATACGAAGTCATTAGTCGTTTAAATCGAAGTTATTATGTCCTAACTTAACATTGTGTTAATGTTAATAGACGTTCAATCTAGGGGTCCAAAGACTCTCACATTGTGTCTAAACTTTATAAACATGAAAAATATAAAGATATAAACACGCTTTAATACGTTGTTCCTACCTATTAACAAGTTAGAATTCATATTATTAGTGGCCCGTAGCCCATCCATGGCAATTGGCTCCGGATTTTATTTTTCTGTAGCCCATCCGTAGCCAATTACCACGGATGGGCTAAAGACTTTCACCAAAAAATGAGGTTTATCGATTTTAATTTGCATTACGGAATTTTAATTGCACCTACAACGTAGTAAATTTCACTTGAGATGCTAGTTTTCCAAATAAAAATAAACTTGGTCTGTATTTTCGTATTTTAATAGAGAAATCTCATACGAAATCATTAGCTATTTAAATCGAAATTATTATATCACTTAACATTGCATTAATGTTAATAGACGTTCAATCTAGGGATCCAAAAACTCTTACATTATATCTAAACTTCATAAGCATAGAAAATATAAAGATATAAACACACTTTAATACGTTGTTCTGTTGATATATGTCAATATCCACCTCTTCATAATAAGTATCGTTAATTATATGGTAGCATAAATTAATGATTCTGACTTAAACGTCGATGAGGTCAAAAGAGATCGCGATGGCTACAAGAAAGAAGTTCGGGAATTTGGAATTACCTAAGATGACGTCGGGATGATGCAATGCTAAAGTTAGCAAATTTGACCAAAGGAAACTTCCTAGAAGTTGACTTGGATGCTAGCCACCCATGTGGTCAATTGTAGCCACCCATGTGATAAATATGGGTGGTTAATACTTTGAACATGGTTGGTAAAGCCAACCAAGATTGAAATGTTTGATAGGAAAGTCTCCTATGGCGGGCTAGCTGAATTCTATAAATAGGCATGCATTAGTTCATCATTTTCATCAACAACACAACTCCAAACACAATCCTAAGTTAGTATTTCTTTCTTGTATTCTTCTTGTAAGTCCAGAAGCCATTGAAGTTCTAATCTTGAGAGCGCACTGTGGGACAATTATCTTGTAAGTGTTATATTGAATTTTTATAACGAGTAGTGTTATCTTTCTACTTGATTGTTGTTAAGACGTTTCTGGGAAATTGGTTATATTCTTACATGTTCCTACCTATTAACAAGTTAGAATTCATACTATTAGTAGTCCGTAGCCCATCCGTGACAATTGGCTACGGATTTTCTTTTTTCATAGCCCATCCGTAGCCAATTACCACAGATGGGCTACGGACTTTCAGAAAAAAATAATGGCGATCTTCTGCTCTACATTATTCCAGACTCTGCAATTGAGTTTTAAAGTATTGACGATCTTCCGCTCTATGTTTTTCCAAAGTCAGAAATTGAGTTTCAAAATATTGACGATCTGCCGCTCTACGTTGTTCCATAGTTTGAAGTTGAGTTTGCAAAAGGCAGAGAGTTCTATCATTGTTGCCCATAGACGAAGATATATCATTTAGTTTTTCCAAAATTAGATCATATGATGAACTAGAAGCACGACAAGAACTAGCACCTATCCTCCTTTCTTGCTCATCTATCTGTGACACTCTTTCTGTATGAATATGCTCCTCCGGATTATCCGTTTCCATAGGCATTTCATGATATAAGTTCTCTTCTATCTCAACATCACCAATATAACTCAGATTCTCAACGAAGGTAGTGTTCTTGGTAGCCTTTAACTTAATGAGTGTTTTGATTTCCTCAGGTAGTCTATTAAATTTTTCTTGGTTTATATAACGATCTTGATACCAATAAGCTTGTTGCCTATTCAGAGATAATATATTAAGATACCAAGAAGGATTGAATTTTTTCCTTTCAACCCCATCAAATGAAACCCCGAAGTACTCAAAAATTCGAGTAAGGGCTACTCCATATGACAAGGATTTATTTTTCTCAGCCGTATAAATCATGTGACGAGCAATCATATACGGTAAGTTCACTTGCCTACCACTAACCAACAAATATACAATATAAGCATCTCCTTGAAATGTTCTTTTATCATTAATATTTCTATGCACAAGACAAAAGCCTGCAAAGTTTACCCAAATTTTCTTTAGTATAGGCAACTCTCTTTTATCTGGTACATTTCCTCTATGACCAGTTCCATCAAACCTTTCCGCCCAAAAAAATCTCAAACAATTATCTTTGTTTTTGGGCTTCATTCTATTTTCTGGCCAACTAGTGATGTCGAAAGCTTTTACCCCATCGTTTCTCATATTAAAGATTGTAGCTATTATATCCGGGGTTAACTCAATATCAATACCTCTTACTCTAGTTTTCACAACAATAATTTCATCTCTTTCCAAATTAGCATAAAATTCATGGATTAAAAGCGGATAAACAGGACAACAAATATGTAGGAAGTCATACCAACATTGGTATTGCACGAACTCAAAAATTCTAGTACCTTGTATGTACTCATCTATCAAACACTTTCCATACAATATCGGCATGGCAACCTCGTTGTTTGCACTTGTGGGAGGAGGATCCCTATCCAGGCTTGGAAGCCTTCTAGAGGAGGTTGGATTGTTTTTCTTAGGAGGGTTTTTTTCCCACTTGTTCTTGTAGTAACAACCATGATAAAATATAGAGATTTTGAGGTTTTGGAAAGTGGGTAATGTGATTATGGAAAAAAATTGAGATTTAATGGCTAAATTTTGAGTTTAATACAACTTTACCTATTTTTTGGCTTAGGACTTGAAGAGATTGGGGTTTGGAAGAACTCTTTGTAGATTTTGAGGTTTTGGCAAGCGGGTAATGTGATTATGGAAGAAATTTTGAGGTTTAATGGCTAGATTTTGAGAATTTTAGAGATATTTTTTGAGTTTTTTTTTTTTGCAATGGAGTTGAAGAAATTAGTGTTTGGGAAAAATCTTTGGAGATTTTGATGTTTTATGGAGTGGGTAATGTGATTGTGGAAAAACTTTTGAGATTTAATGGTCAGTTTTTGATGAGTTTAGAGAGATTTTGAGAGAGTTTTAGAAGAAAAAGGTGAAGAGAAGTGAAGTTGGGGAAGAAAATGGGGTTTGGGGGTAGGTTTGCTGATTTTTGTAAGATTTTTTTTTTTTTTTTTAAATTTGGACCGGCCGGCTGGCCACCCGGCTTGGGGACGTGAGACAGGGCTGTCTCGCTATCCCCGCCAGATGACGGGGTCGACTGGCCTGCCCCTCGTCTGTCGACGACCAGTTGGCTCTTTTTTGAGCTGGCTGGCTGCCAGTGTCGGACGACTGGGCCGGCTCGCTTGGCCCCGTCGTCTGGCGGGGACAGCGAGACAACATTGTCTCACGTCCCCATGCTGGGTGGCCTGCCGGCCGGCGGGCTATGACCTGCACAAATTTTTTTTTATTTGGTAAATGCTGACGTTTTAAAAATGTTTGAAAACATTTTTCCCCCAAAATCACTTTACTCTCTCTCTCTCTTACAAAAAAAAATTCTTTTTCTCTCACCACCATTACCCCCACCACCATCCCCACCCTACTATCACCACTACCACCATCATCACCAAGACTACTACCATCATCACCAAGACTACTACCATCACCATCAAGACTACCACCAAGACTACTACCACCACTACTAATAAGGGCACCATCACCACCACAAGGTCCACCATTACCACTATGTAGGGCACCATCACTACCATATCTAGGGCACCATCACTATTACCACCAACAAAGGCATCATCACCACCACAAGGTAATCCCTCACCACCATCTATTAAACCATCACTGCTACCCATCACCACCATCTAGGGCACTATCACTACCACCCACCACCATTAAGGTCCACCATTTCTACCATAACTAGGGCACCATCACCACCACCACCACCAAGACCACCACCATCACCACCAAAGATACCACCATATCCCTTTCTCTCTCTTTTCTACTAGTAAGTATTTTAATTTATACATTTTTCCTCTATTTTGTTGTCTAGTATAGACATATTTATATATGTGTACAATATATATCTCCATATGTGTAATTTTGTTTTTTTGATTTGTTCAGCTATATTATTTTTATATTTATTGTTATGTTTATTTTTAATTTTTTTAAATGGGGTTTTGTCATAAATTTTTGGTAGTATATTTTACATAAATGTTATATTGTAGTAATATTTGTTGTGATTAATTAACAAAGATTAATTAATGAATCATAAATTGTATTTAATAGGATGAACAAATATTATTATACAGAAGTTGAGAAAATGGAAAGACTCAGACAATAGTGGATGAACGATCGATTAACATCTAAGGGAGCATTAAAGCCTAAGTTCGTTTATGGTGTAGACAAAGAATTCATTCCTTTTGCGTGTAGTCAACGAAAGTACATGGATAAAGACAAAATTAGATGTCCTTGTGTAGAATGTAAGAATTGTGACTTTAAGGACCCTCATACTTGTAGACATCATCTCCATTCATGGGGTTTCATGAGGCATTACTATGTTTGGACCTCACATGGGGAGCATGATGACCTCTATCAGGATAACAACCATAATGTTGGTGATAATTCTGGATGTGATGAAGGAAACAATTATAGGAGAATGGTATTTGACGTATTTAGCCCATCAAATGTACCACAAACTCCTAATCAACCAATTGAGATGAACCTAATATAGAGTCAAAATTTTTTTTATAATCTATTAAAAACTGCATATGGGCCTTTGTGGAGTGGATGTGAGGTCACTCATCTGTCAGCAGTGTCTTTGTTGTTGAACATCAAGTCAGAGGAGAATATGTCTGAACATTGTTTTAATCGAATTGTTGAAGTTATTCGAAAAATGTTGCCCAAGGATAATGTGAAATCCCACTTTTCTGCTTATCTCGTTTTACGTGCTTTACCTCGTTTTGCGTGCATATGATCTGTTTATGTGCTATAGGACCTAGAAAGTTATAATTTTGATGTCAATACTTCTAATACGTGCTAAATGTGCATTCATGAAATTTTCATCAAAAACGGAGTCAGAAATTTTATCGTCGATTTTCAGTGAATAGTGTTTTCGAAACACGTCCGCTATAATTTTGAAACTGGTCTTTTTAACCCTTCTAGACCTAGTCCACGGACTTTAATAGACCTGTGTTTGATGAAAACGGTTTTAAAATCGGCTTAAGAATTTATTAGGGTTTTTACACCGACTTTTGCGAAAATCGAGTTTTAAGCCGACTCGGGTGGAATTCTTTGAATGTAAAACTTCTTGTCACCTAAAAATAATCCACTTGAGATATCTTGGGGGTTGCATATTTATTTTTAACTTGGTGAGCACTAAAATGCAATTAAAGTCATTAAAAACACAAAAATACATATTAAAACTAACTTTGACTTTGCATTTTTTTAATTGACCAAGCTTTTTATTATATAATGTCATCAACACACACTCACACAACACAAAACACACTCCAAAAACACACACAAAACCTTGGCTCCTTGGAGGAGAAAGATAAAGGCATTTTCAAAGCATTTTTCTCACAGATTTTGCGTTTCAAAGCCGAATTGAGTGATTCAAAGCTTGAAATTGATTGTTTGGCATCCATTCTACACATTTCTTGCATCAAAACACATCAAAGGTGAGAGAAAAATTCTAGATCTCAAAATGTCATTTTTGTGTTTTTGCGTATAAATGAAGATTGAACCGTTAGAATTGAAATCTGATGTTAGATTATTGCTCCTTGCATGCTAGGGATCATTATATACTAATACTACGAATTTCTGTCGGATGTAGCATAATTTTTATTTTCCGGGTATTTAATTTTGATTAAAATGTTCAAAGTTGAATTAAATGAGTTGTGTTGATCGAAATCGATTGCCGTCGATTTCTAAATACTTGATAATTATGTGTTAGCACTGTTGTAATGCCGAATTTTCGATTACATTGTTTGTGTGAAAATCCGGAAAATCCAGCCATGACGTCATAGGGTTTTAGGGTTATCGGGCATGATTTGGAGGTGTTATGGTGGATTTCCGAGAGGGCTAATGTAGTAGGTTGAATGGGTGAGTGATAGGAACTGATTTGGCAATGTTTGGATTAGTAGATTGTAAGTTATGAATTTTAGAAGTTTAGGTTGTCATTCTTTAATTTCTTGAACGATGCCTTAGATGGTTGGGTAGTGTTCGAGTGATGAATGGTGAGTTGTTGTTGAGTAATTTAGAGTTTAATTATGTATGTTATGCATGTTCGGTTAGATGGCCTACTTTGTCATCTAACTTAGTTATTTGTTGTTTAATTGATTATTGATGTTATTGATGATGATGATATGATTATTGATGATGATAAAATGATATTGATTGATTATTATTGAATGCGGGAATCGGGCACTCTTGTTGCTGATCTCCCAATTGATTGATCGATTTATGCTTGCATGATGATTGATGAATATGGAGCCTTGGTATGTGTGTGCCACCTCTCGGGCAGCGTCGGGCTGTCGGGTTGAAACCGGCATGACTGCCATAGGCTACCCCCAGCTCGCATGACGGAGATGTCATGGAGGGAAGGGGATAGTGAGGTACCTCGGGTGCGTGAGTAATGGGGAGTTATAAGAAGAACGGTTGAGATCGTGATGGCGTTTGGAGCTACACCAAATAGAGTATCCTTCATTGAATGGTCATATAGTTATGTGATGATAGCTTTATTTATGTTATTATGTTGTTGTGTGTTTACTTGCTCAAAGGACTAAATCCAAGGAGCGTAGTGAATACTGTCGAGATCTATCGGATCCTCACTGGGCTTATGTATATAAGCTCACTCTCTATTAATGCATGCTTACAGGTGTTGCAGAGCCGGATTACGGGTATGTGCCTCCTGAAGAGGAGAATGTGGAAAATGTGCTTTACGTGGACGAGTCATATGTTCCCGAGTCTTATCCATGATTATATGTTGTTTAATGTCATGTATATTAGCTTAATAGACTTTTATATGCTTTGTGGTTCTTATTGTAATAGATGTTGGAAGATGATGATCCAAATGGTGTTAACTTAGTGGCTTTCTTTTGTCTAGGGTTAAGTTGTAAATATGTCTCAACTTATTTTTGAAATGTATGATAAGGTTGAGGTATTGTATGTTATGTTGGAACGGAGGCGTATAACGAGGATGGTTTATTGTATATTATGATTGTGTTGTATGTTGTTGTTTGAATTAAGGAGTTGCTGGATGTATGATGTTTAATGAGGTTGGTTTGGAACCTCGGTGTCCTATTTACTGTCGTTATACTGTCGAAATCCCGTTGCGTCCTGACTGATCATAGGAGGGGTCGTGTTGGGGCGTGACAGTTTAAGTGGTATCAGAGCTTGATTAGCTGTCAGCCGGGGTATCCTCGGAATGTGGGTAGTGGTCTAAGCATGCAAGTATGTATTAAGTGAAAGAAAAGTGAAACATATGTTAATATGTTTATGTGATTAATTTACTTATGTGTCTAACTTTCTATGTGACCAATATGCCTTGTGTGTTAAGTGAACTAATGTGGTCAATATGTTTTATGTGATAACGTGCTATACGTACTCAATGTGTTGTAATTAATGTGCATTATGTGATTAATGTGTATTATGTGACAATTGTGTTTTATGTGATTTTGTGCCTTGTGTGAAGTTAGTTGTTTATGTGCTTTTAATTGTTTATAACTAGCTTATGTGAAACAATGTGCTTTAGGTGGTCAATATACTTTAAGTGACCAATGTGAGTTACGTGATCAACTTGTCTTATGTGAAGTTTGTTGCTTATGTGACTTTAATTGTTTATAACTTACTTCTGTGATATAACCTGTTTATGTGATGTTGGCTTCTTATATGTTGAATTGTGTGTCATGTGATAATGTTGCATTGTATGATAATTGCGCATTACGTTATACTTGTCTTTCATATGATATAGTTGCATACATGTTTTAACTCGTGAGTGACCTTTTAATGTCTAGGGTGACTGTAGGAGCTCTCGGAAATAGAGATAGGCCATGATTTTGAATTATTATTATTCTAGAAGTTTATCAGTTAGATTTTAATTGTTATGCTTATGGATTTTAGTTTCGGCTTAGTGGATTGCTCTTGATGTTCCTTTAGCGAGAAAGAAGTTATTCGAGGAAAATAGCAATGTATCTTGATGATTATAATTACTTTTGTTGCCATGTTTAACTTATTATTACTTGGAGATGAATCATAAGTTGAGGTTTCTGTGAGGTTGTGATTAGACACTTTTGGAGTCTCAACTCAGATTATACTTTCTTGAGGTTATTTTAGAATGAATTTATTTGAGGAATTAGTGATGTATATTTGTGAATGGAATGAACTGTGGTATAACATGTGAATATGTCTACTATTTGGGATTGCTATATTATTAATGGGTATTTTGGAGTTTTGATCTTTAAACCTTGGAAACAATTGGAGTGATTCTTGACTAAAGTTACTTTATTCGAAGATGCAATTGTTCGGAGATAGAATTATTTGAGGAAATAAGAATGCATTTTGGTGACTGAACATTTACTTGCCTATATCAAGCTTTTGAGTTCTAGGTGGTATGACTTTCTAAATTGTTGATTGAGGATTCGCTTGTGTTATAATGGGTTAGTATGAATCTGTATTGTGTTATCAGATTTTGGAGTCTTCATTAGTTAATCTTGTTCGGTAATCGGTGATTTATCTTGTTTAGTGATTGGTCTGGTACGAAATATAAATTTTGGAGTGATTTATCTTGTTTGGTGATTGTTGTGACTCCTTAGGTTCTCTAAATCTCCTTAGTGTCTTGTTTTGGTAGGAGATAAATTGTAGGATTTGACTTGTTGGTGTTAAGTGTGTAGGTGGGACACCCTTCCTGTGCTTCATAATTCTATCGGTCTTATTATTCTTTTCTACTCTATTCTCACTTATTTGAGAGAGAGTTACATTTTTGTAGCCTATCAATTGTTTCTTGAAAGTTTGCTTATTGGATTAATGGATCCTATACTCATTTGACATTGTTTCCATTCTTAACATTCATATTTGCTTCTTATAGCAATGTCGCTTATTGGAGTTAAGGTTTGAGACTTCTATATTCCATTCTATATCTCTAGCCATTCGTTTCAATATTTCATTTCATCCTATTACTACTCATTTGAAAGTAATTTTTCCTTTGGTATACCATTTTACTTATTCGAATTTCACCTGCTTGATGTACTCTCTACCTAAGTACATCATTGTCATTCTTGTTGATCTTTGTTAATCCTATTGTTTTATTATTAAATCCAGAGTCATTACTTTGCTTGTAATTGCTCACTCAAAGTACTCGGCACTGTCCTATTGTTATCATTTCTTATTCGTGCTTCTTTGGTATTGCGTGCTGAGATACTCTTGCCACTCATGTTTCTATTGAATTAATCATCTCTTATCTCTTAATTTCATTTCACCTCAAGTACAACTTACTTGTTGGTTCCTTGAACAATCATCGAGAATTGAAATATCTACTTGTTCAAGAATTTTTGTTTAACATATTCAGCACTGTGTTGACTCATCATCATCCTTTGTTCGTACTTATTTAACTGAAAGGTGCTGAGACATTCCTTATCTTAGTTATCACGCTTTCTTATTAAACTATTAACCTCTTGATTCTCTAACCCGTTTGACCTCCTGTTCACTTGATTGTTGGCTCGAATATGATTTTTCATATTCGTATTTCCTTGTAAATTTCATAAGAGCCATATTCTGACAAATGTCACTTTTGAGATATTTCCTTGATCAATAATCATTCATGTTATCGTAAATGAGTTTTTAAACCCTTGGAGTGTTCATAGAGCTCTTTTGTGTAGTAGGGGATGATTGATAAGTAGTGGTGTTATGCTAGGACTTTGGAGTTGCGATTTCTTTCATATGCAATATGATATGAGGTAGGAGAGAATTATGAATTGAAGATTGTCTTGGGAATTATGATCATCAACTTGCAGTCAACAGAGTTTGTTCTTTTGAGGTCTTTGGTTAGGTATCATCCTAAGAGATAAATGGGAATTAAGAGAAGTATTGTTAAGTGTAACGATTGAGGATTTAATTGGCTATCAGTTCGAGAATTGCGCGGACGCAATTGTTTTAAGGAGGGGAGAATGTGAAACCCCACTTTTCTGCTTATCTCGTTTTACGTGCTTTACCTCGTTTTGCGTGCATATGATCTGTTTATGTGCTATAGGACCTAGAAAGTTATAATTTTGATGTCAATACTTCTAATACGTGCTAAATGTGCATTCATGAAATTTTCATCAAAAACGGAGTCAGAAATTTTATCGTCGATTTTCAGTGAATAGTATTTTCGAAACACGTCCGCTATAATTTTGAAACTGGTCTTTTTAACCCTTCTAGACCTAGTCCACGGACTTTAATAGACCTGTGTTTGATGAAAACGGTTTTAAAATCGGCTTAAGAATTTATTAGGGTTTTTACACCGACTTTTGCGAAAATCGAGTTTTAAGCCGACTCGGGTGGAATTCTTTGAATGTAAAACTTCTTGTCACCTAAAAATAATCCACTTGAGATATCTTGGGGGTTGCATATTTATTTTTAACTTGGTGAGCACTAAAATGCAATTAAAGTCATTAAAAACACAAAAATACATATTAAAACTAACTTTGACTTTGCATTTTTTTAATTGACCAAGCTTTTTATTATATAATGTCATCAACACACACTCACACAACACAAAACACACTCCAAAAACACACACAAAACCTTGGCTCCTTGGAGGAGAAAGATAAAGGCATTTTCAAAGCATTTTTCTCACAGATTTTGCGTTTCAAAGCCGAATTGAGTGATTCAAAGCTTGAAATTGATTGTTTGGCATCCATTCTACACATTTCTTGCATCAAAACACATCAAAGGTGAGAGAAAAATTCTAGATCTCAAAATGTCATTTTTGTGTTTTTGCGTATAAATGAAGATTGAACCGTTAGAATTGAAATCTGATGTTAGATTATTGCTCCTTGCATGCTAGGGATCATTATATACTAATACTACGAATTTCTGTCGGATGTAGCATAATTTTTATTTTCCGGGTATTTAATTTTGATTAAAATGTTCAAAGTTGAATTAAATGAGTTGTGTTGATCGAAATCGATTGCCGTCGATTTCTAAATACTTGATAATTATGTGTTAGCGCTGTTGTAATGCCGAATTTTCGATTACATTGTTTGTGTGAAAATCCGGAAAATCCAGCCATGACGTCATAGGGTTTTAGGGTTATCGGGCATGATTTGGAGGTGTTATGGTGGATTTCCGAGAGGGCTAATGTAGTAGGTTGAATGGGTGAGTGATAGGAACTGATTTGGCAATGTTTGGATTAGTAGATTGTAAGTTATGAATTTTAGAAGTTTAGGTTGTCATTCTTTAATTTCTTGAACGATGCCTTAGATGGTTGGGTAGTGTTCGAGTGATGAATGGTGAGTTGTTGTTGAGTAATTTAGAGTTTAATTATGTATGTTATGCATGTTCGGTTAGATGGCCTACTTTGTCATCTAACTTAGTTATTTGTTGTTTAATTGATTATTGATGTTATTGATGATGATGATATGATTATTGATGATGATAAAATGATATTGATTGATTATTATTGAATGCGGGAATCGGGCACTCTTGTTGCTGATCTCCCAATTGATTGATCGATTTATGCTTGCATGATGATTGATGAATATGGAGCCTTGGTATGTGTGTGCCACCTCTCGGGCAGCGTCGGGCTGTCGGGTTGAAACCGGCATGACTGCCATAGGCTACCCCCAGCTCGCATGACGGAGATGTCATGGAGGGAAGGGGATAGTGAGGTACCTCGGGTGCGTGAGTAATGGGGAGTTATAAGAAGAACGGTTGAGATCGTGATGGCGTTTGGAGCTACACCAAATAGAGTATCCTTCATTGAATGGTCATATAGTTATGTGATGATAGCTTTATTTATGTTATTATGTTGTTGTGTGTTTACTTGCTCAAAGGACTAAATCCAAGGAGCGTAGTGAATACTGTCGAGATCTATCGGATCCTCACTGGGCTTATGTATATAAGCTCACTCTCTATTAATGCATGCTTACAGGTGTTGCAGAGCCGGATTACGGGTATGTGCCTCCTGAAGAGGAGAATGTGGAAAATGTGCTTTACGTGGACGAGTCATATGTTCCCGAGTCTTATCCATGATTATATGTTGTTTAATGTCATGTATATTAGCTTAATAGACTTTTATATGCTTTGTGGTTCTTATTGTAATAGATGTTG